>NW_024081859.1:427495-436915 GCF_003009895.1 Hyaena hyaena | reverse complement strand
TGCATCGTCGAGGTAACAGGAAGGGACGACGTATCTGATCGCCTGTGGCCCCCACAATGGTGGCTTGTCTCCGTGAGAGGGGGCCCACGGGTTAGGTCACAGCTGAGTGCTCTGCTCCAGTATCTACCATAAAGTCAATGGGTCAGCCCCCCACCTTCATTCTGACCATGGGTTCCCGGGGGCCTAGCAAAATAGAGCCTGGTCTGTCCTAGTCCTCCTCATAGTCGTCCATGGCGGCTAGTCCCACAAAATCATTCTTGGGGGCCCCATGAGGCTGCGGGGCCAGTTGGTATCGGTCCTGGACCAGATGGCCCCTTTTTTTCTGCTTAGGACCTTGCTGAGAATCATCTGGTCACTGGGGGTACTCACTTTTCCAGTGGCCCTCCTGACGGCACAAAGCACATTGATTCCAGCCTAGTTTTGATCTAGGGCGAGACACCTCTCCCCGCTGCTCTCCTTTCTGGATTCGGCCCTTTCCCTCCGGGGCTTTCTCCTGGGGGTGTCTTGATTGCTCCACCAAAGCGGCAGCTAATAAATCTGCCTGTTTTTGCATCTTTCGGCGTTCTTCCTTCCGTGCCGCCTGGTCACGGTTAATGAACACCTGGGTCGCTACTTCTAGCAACTGACTGATATTCATGCTAGTGAAACCTTCTAGTTTTTGCAGCTTGCGCCGAATATCTCCCTGGGCCTGGCCTACGAAAGCCGCATTAATCATCCATTCGTCCGCTGGTTGGCGGCGTTTCTTCAGGTTCTCCTGACTGTATGGGCTGTTTAACCTCTGGCCGGTATTTGGAGGTAGCCGTGAGGCGAGCCAGGATTACTTTACAGCTCTCTTCAGTACAGACTTTTAGCCAAGGAGGCCGGGACAGGACCAGGTCCTGCCAACAGTCAATATAAGGAAATTGGTCAGGGTGGCCTGGGTCCCCTGCAATGACTCTGAACACTCAGCCAACTGGTTCCTTATCAAGTGAGCCCTCAGAAGGCCAGCCCACCCCAAAGGATGGCCAGTCAATTTCGCAGAATGTCCGGAGCTTTTCAGGAGTTAATTTTACACCATAATTTCCTGAATATCCCTTTTTGAAATTCCTCAACATACACTCTAGGAGAGTCGGTTTACTCTGCTTTCCACCCATTTCCTCCCCCTAACAGACGACTTTCATGCACAAGAAGGGGAAGACCAGGGAAGGAGGTGGACCAGGTTGGAAAGGACGCACACCCGCTTTGTCCGTTTCCGGCCGCTCTCCTCTTGGAGATATTTCAGGCTCCTCTTAGCATTGATGGGTTCAGTTTCAATCCCTGACCTGGATCAGACTCCCTAGGAAGTCTGACGCTGCCTTAAGCCTTATGAGGTCGCCACGGAACTGCGGATCTGGACTCAACACTCGCTTCGGCCCTTGGTCAGGTTGGAACCTTCCCTTTGTCCTTCTCAGTCACACACATTCACATAACGACTCCAGCCCTTCGCCCTTCATCCAGCGCCTTAGAGTTGCAGCTTTGTTCCTCTTCCCTTGTGGACTTACTAGTGCAACTCTGGGAGGTGATCAGGCTCCCCTTCTGCCTCTTAGGGGCAGGTCCACCAAAACGCACCCAGGTTCTTACCAGTCAGATGGGCGGCGCTCCTTAAGCTGGTTCCTGGGCCTCGGGTTCCGTTAGCGCACACAGGGCCCTCTCCCCGGCCCGCCGGGATAGGCTAGTCCCCTACGGATCAAGAGGTCCGCCGGCGCCAGGTGAGGTCCCTTCTCCCGCGCTCTGAGGCTCGTACCCTGGTGGCAAGGGAGGTGGCAATCCACCATCTCCGAGTCCCGGGCGAGGCCCCCAGGTAATGTTGCAGGATTCTCGCTCAGAGAGTCGTGACACCGAGACTTTTCTTTCCAGGAAGCAACTTTATTTTGCTGGCACAGCTCAGTTGGGTTCGTACCCAAAAGAACTGAGCGGCCCACATCATATGGCATAGGTTTTTTTATGCGTTTTCTATTTCTTTGTCTCCCATATATGGTAATACACATAAACATGCAGTCTGATTAAGTTGTTTCAGTTTACAGGAACATGGGGGATGTAGGCAGCTGGACTCATATCTAGGTGACCTTGAAGTCTTCTCTTCTCTCTTCTTCATTTTTTTTTTTTCTCCTTAGGGAGGGGTTCCTACCACAATATTGGTTTGCAATTTTACTCTTTCTGCAATGTCTTCAGTAAGTTCGGGTATCAACTATTTAAAAAAGAAAAAAATAGTAAAAAGTTAAAAAGTGTAAAAACACTAAGTTCAGATATCAGGTGTCTTCATTTTTTTTTCAAAGATCTAGAACAATTTAGAAATTATCTTTTTTATTTTCAAACAAAATTTCCCTCTGAAACCATATAGGCCTGGTGTATTCAGGGTTACAGCTCTTTGATAACTTTCTCCATATATATTAAAAAAATTTTTAATGTTGTTGTTTTTCCTTAAATTTACTTCCGAGAGAGAGAGAGAGAGAGACAGCATGAACAGGGGAGGGTCAGAGAGAGGGAGACACAGAATCCGAAACAGTTTGGAGCTACCTGTGAGCACAGAGCCGGGAGCGGGGCTCAAATGCACAAACTGTGAGGTCATGACCTGAGCTGAAGTCGTAAGCTTAACCGACTGAGCCACCCAGGCTCCCCGCTCCGTATATTTTATAGATAATGGTCTGTTTGAGCTTTCTAAACCTAAAGAGGTCAATTTAGGTTAACTTTAGTTCCCTGAAAATTATCCATTTCACCTAAGTTTTCAAATTAATTTGCATGAGAGGTCTGCAAAATAGTCTTTTATGATTTATTACATTCCTTCTGTTTCTATAGTTACTTTTCCCTTGTTATTTCTTATTTTGTATGTATGTGTTTTCTTTCTTTTTTTTTTTTTCTTAATTAAATTAGCTAGTGGCTTATCTATTTTCTTAACTATTTTTGAAAACCAGAAATTTTGTTTTACTAGTCAGATCTACTGTTTTTCTACCTACCTCACTAATGTTTTTTAAAGTTTATTTATTTGTTGAGAGAGAGAGAGAGAGAGAGAGAGAGAGAGCCAGAGAGGGACAGAGAGATGGAGAGAAAAATTCCAGGCAGGCTCTGTGCTGTCAGCCGAGAGCCCAAGGTGGAGGCATATACTCACAAACTGTGAGATCATGACTTGAGTCAAAACCAAGAGCCAGTTACTTAATCAGCTGAGCCACCCAGGCGCCTCTGCTTATATTTATTATTATATTTTATATATTTCATATTCCAGACTAGTGGGGACTAGTTACTATTACACACACACACACACACACACACATACACACACACACACACACACACTTTTTTTTCCTCAGTTCAACTATACATTGTTCTCACTCAGGTGCTATCTGAAATCCATCATGAGAGAATATCATGAAAGATAAGGAGAGCTTCATATTATATTCAAGCATACATTCCAGTTTTTAAAAAAATTTTTTTTAAATGTTTTATTTATTTCTGAGAGAGAGACAGCATGAACAGGGGGAGGGTCAGAGAGAGAGGGAGACACAGAATCTGAAGCAGGCTCCAGGCTCTGAGCTAGCTGTCAGCACGGAGCCTGACACGGGGCTCGAACCCACGAACCATAATATCATGACCTGAGCCAAAGTCAGACGCTTAACTGACTGAGCCACCCAGGCCCCCATATTTCAGTTTTTTAACCTTTGAATAAACGAGTTCACTTTTATTTTCTTGTCTAGGGATTAGAAAGCTTGGAAGGGGCTGGCATGTGGGCAGGTGTCCTGACATGGATGGGCTGTGACCTGCTATTAGGAGGCCTGTGCTGAGAACGTGCTATCAGAGCCTGTAACAGAGCTGGAAGGAGCTGGAGTTAAGAGTTAGTCTTTATATGACACTGAAACAAAAGCACTGTCTTTCCCAGGAGGATTTTGGAAGGATGCAAAACGTTTCGGATCTTTAAGACCGTCACAAAGGGCTTTTTTTGATATACCTACTTTAAAGGGTGCCTAGAGTTGCTCCACTTGCTCATATAATAACACTGCATGTCAGTCACCCGGCTGTCAGGAAGTACAGAGCTCTGTATGAGGCCAGAGCCAGAAAGTCTCAAACACAGTCTGTATAAGCAGCAGCTTCCCCTGAACTCAAATGACATTTTTCTGCCTCCAGGGCCCTGTGGTATTTTAGCATCACTTCAGTGTAGATTCTCAGAGTTAGCGAGACTATCTGCCACCTGTGAGTTATACGCTCCCCGAGAGTGTACTTACTACTACCATGGAGGGACTGGGGTGGGGCGAATGAGGAGAAGGGTATCTTTATCAGTTACCGCCCTAATCCATCATTGTGAACAGGTTTTGCCAAGGTGACCTACCCCGACAGAGTGATGCCGGAGGCACGCCGTCTGGCATCTCGGTATAGGAAAGTGTTGAGAATCAGCTTTAGTGAAATGATCTCCTCAGAGATGATGCTTGCTTGCTGGCCAGTCGTTTCAGTTCATGAGAGCAGTGTCCTCGTCTCTTGTCACTGTAATCCAGTTCTGTGTCCCGAGACCAAACACAACACCCTTGAATCCAGCTAGCTATTGAAAAAGCTTATTCCAGGTCAGAAGAAGATATAAGCGAAGGATCCGGGTAATTCAATTCTAAGCCCCTCATAAGCACATTTGATTAACAGGGCTGTGTCATGTCCAAATATAATGTAGGACATACCTATAGATCATTTCACCTGGATCAACTTCTTTTGTGAAAATTATGTTTGTTCTTATTCTATATGGAAAATATTGACTCTATACTATAGTAAAGATGATTTGGTATTTTAAAAAATCCTATTTTTTAAACAGGAATTCTGTAATAGATTCCAGAAGACCGTTTTCATGGGGTCACTTATACTTACATGTGAATCTGGGACAGTGAGAGGAGGAGATAACCCTGGGCTCCCTGACCCTCTACAAAATCCGCTTATCCATCCATGGATTTCTAATAAATGGGCTAAGAGGAAACAGAGCTTTGAAACAGGAATAGTCAAGAGTTTGCTTCTAGACATGAGGAGCGGTCAGGACAAGTAAGTTTCAAGGACAGATGGGATCCATTATGAAGGTCTGGGGCAGCTTAGGAGGTTTATTAGTTATCTATTGTTGTCTAACAGATTATCTTAGAGCATAGCTTAAAATGGTTATTATCTCTGAGTTTAGGGGCAAGAATTAGGCAGCATCTTAGTTGGGTGGTACTTGCTTATGAGACTGGAATTGAGTTATTGGTTGAAGTTGAGGTATTGGCTGGGGCTGCAGACTTCAGAAGGCTTGACTTCACTCACGTGGCGATTGGCAGAATGCCTCTGTTCCTTGTCATGTGGTCCTCTCCGTTTGTCTGCTTGGTGTTCTCCTGACACGGTAGCTGGCTTTGTAAGAGAGAGTTATAAGTCACATGCCAACATTTCTGCAATATCCTATGAATAATATGAATATGAATCATCCCTACCTAATGTGAAAAAGGACTACAAAGGGTGTGACATCATTGGGGGCCAGCTACCCGTGAGAGGTTATGCCAGATGCCAGCCTAGAAAGGGAGAATTGCCTTATCAACTAGATGAAGAATTGGTTGGGACAAGTAGTAGACAATCTTAGGGAACTTTGCAAGTGGAGGGAAGGGAAGAATATGCAAAATAGCTATAAGGTGCCTTAAAGCTCAGATGTAGAATGTTTGGGAGATGTTAGAAAATTGGTTTTCTTTTTTTTTAATATTTCCTTATTTTTGAGAGAGAGAGATTGAGCGCATGAGTGGAAGAGGGGCAGAGAGAGTTGGGGGGGAAAGAGGATCTGAAGCAGGCTCCACACTGATAGCAGCAAGTTCGATGTGTGGCTCAAATTCATGAATCGCGAGATCATGACCTGAGCCAAAGTCAGATGCTTAACTGACTGAGCCACCCAGCGCCCCAGAAAATTACCTTTCTTAACCAGAAACCTAGAGACTGAAGTATGAATGGGAAAGATTAGGATGGTCATAGGGGGACATGAACAGCTCTGCCCAGGAAATGCCTTAGGAATGACCAAATTGCAGATGACCTTGGATGCTTACTGTGACAGGGATTGGTCTTTTACTAGCTGGGGAAGCAGATTTTGAGAGGGAGTAAGCATTTTACCAGATCTGGTAGCAAGGCCAACCCAAATCAGCTGGTTTTAATATCAAAATATAACCTTATTTAGGTATGTATTCATGTATGTATGTGTATAATCTCTGCACCCAGCATGGGGCTTGAACTCATGACTCTGAGATCAAGAGTTGTATGCTCTTATGACAGCCAGCTAGGTGCCCCCCAAATCTAGTGTTTAATAGGACCTACTTCATAGCACCTACCTTGAGGGGATAGGGAGAGTAGCAGGAAGAGTCAGATTTTCTGCTGGTTTCATGAGTGACGTCAGTATTTGGCTAGAGTTTAGATCAAGACTCAAAAAATATCTTCATATCTTCTTGTATGATTTTACTTTCCCATCTATACATATATCTATCCAATATTTATTGATCACTTACTTTGTGCCTCGATTCTCAGAGAAAAAACAAAATTGTTGAATTTTTAAAAAATGTTTCCAAATGTTTATTTGCTTTTGAGAGAGAGAGAGAGAGAGACAGACAGACATAGTGTGAGTGGGGTGGAGCAGAGAGAGAGGGAGACACAGAATCCGAAGCAGGCTCCAAGCTCCGAGCTGTCAGCACAGAGCCCAACACAGGGCTCAAACTCACAAACTGCTAAATCATGACTTGAACCGAAGTTGGATGCTTAACTGACTGAGTTACCCAAGTGTCCCCAAATTGTTGAATTTTTAATTCATAAAATCCTATGTTTTCCAAAAATCATTACCACAATATTCTGTCTCTGGAGCATGTTACCACACTAGTCTAGGAAAAAAAAAGGGAGCTAAAATTTGTTGGGGGTGAAAGTCACACAATTAACCAATGGTAAAATTGCAACTAAATTCAGGTTGGCCTGTCTATCTATGCCCTTTGGATCACATCTCTGAAAATGATTATCTTAATATTTCTTAATTCAGTAGCTTTCTCTCCTCTAATGCTTCACCAAGAAACATTGGTTATTGCTTCTTTTGAGAAGACTCTTCTTGCTCCCAAGGACACCTGAAATAACCTTAAAGAAAATTACATTAAAATATTCCCATACCTGAAAATAAGTTAGACCTAAATATGCTTTTATAAATATCTGTTCTGGTCTCACACTGCAATTATGAGAATTCCTAATAGATGATGGGTACTTAAAAATTTTATTGTGTACCAATAAATATTTAAAAACAGAGCGATGATCAGATATAATTCTCAATAGATAATATATATTGTTGTGTACACAAAATACATACTCAAAACATACTGTCTACAAGTATATTATCCACATTGTGATGGGCTGAATTGTGTCTCCCAAAATTCATGTGCTGAAGACCTAACGTGCTGTTACCTCAGAATGTGACTGTATTTGAAGAGGCAGCTAGAGGAAGTGAGGTCATTAGGGAGAATCCTAATCTTCTTACAAGAAGAGGAGAGGAGGACAGGCAAGCACAGAGGGAAGGCCATGTAAAGACAGGAGAAACAGCCACCTACAAGCCATGGAAGGAAGCTTCATAAAGAACAACTTTGTCAATATCTTGGTCTTGGACTTCTAGCCTCCAGATCTGTGAGAAAATAAATTCCTGTTATCGAAGCCACCCAGGCCGTGGTACTTTGTTATAGAAGGTCCAGCAAATGAATACACACATTTTACAAATTAAGGGATTCAGAGTTGGAGAAGTAAAATGACTTTGCACAGATATGCAGCACCATCAGTCTCAAATGCAGGTTCATCTAACCAGAAAGCCATCTCCTGACCCCACCCCTAACAGAACATGCTCCAGGGAAGTAATAAATAGTAACTATTGCTTTCCTCTAATGAAATAACTTTACATCCCCCCCCCCATCCTTCCCATAGTCCTTTGCCGAGCAAGTCACTGATGCCTCCATGTCAGCGCTGGTTTCCGAACTCCCGTCATCGACTACGAGAATTTAACTGTTAGCTTGTTTGCCTTCCAAAACAGTAACTATAAAAGTTTCAAACATAATTCAGAGGATCCAAAACAACGTTTTTCTTCCTAAGATAAACAGGATAGTGGGGGCACCGTGGTGGCTCAGTCAGTTGAGCGTCCGATTTCGGTTCCGGTCATGATCTCACCATTCATGAGTTCGAGCCCCGCATCGGGCTCTGTGCTGACAGCTTGGAGCCTGGAGCCTGCCTCAGATTCTGTGTCTCCCTTTCTCTCTGCCCTTCCCTTGCTCATGTTCTGTCTCTCTCTCAAAAATAAATAAAAATTAAAAGAAAATATAAATAGGACATTTTAATGCTTTTTAAAAGGATATCGAAGACTGGAGTTTCATGATAGTCAAAGGGGAGACCCTAAATCTGTCCCTTTAGTTCTAGTAAACTTGGAGCACACATGGATTTTCTCGGGTAAAATGAACTCTGGGCAGCTCTGTTTACTGACCCAACCAGATCAACGTGCAGATCAAGTGGGTGTGCTGGCCAAAGAAAACCAGACTGTTTGGTTCGGGGCTGTGTGCTCAGGACACACCCCCACGACTGCCCAGGCTTTGTTTCAACCTGGGTTTTCCCTGCCTTCACTGAAATTCAACCCAGAACTAGAAACTAGTGAAGCAATCAGTTTGTAAACAGGGTGGGCTACCGTACCATATTGGGTTTATTATTGGCCACCTTATAAATAAAGGAGACAAAGATTGTTTCAAATTCAAAAGGGGCCAATGGCTTGCTGTGCGGCGAAGCAGGAGGTGCCCAGGCCAATAAGCTCTTATTCATACAGGTGGTGCACTTAGCAGTTCCTTTTCCATTTCTCCCGTCCCGGCTTCTGATATTTGGTCTTTATATTTGTAGCTTTTTAAATGCCTGTCCTTTTCTTTCTTTCTTTCTTTCTTTCTTTCTTTCTTTCTTTCTTTCTTTCTTTCTTTCTTTCTTTCTTTCTTTCTTTTTTTCTTTCTTTCTTTTTTACAAATAGTTTATTGTCAAATTAGTTTCCACATAACACTCAGTGCTCATCCCCACAAGTGTCCTCCTCCATGCCCATCCCCCTCTCCCCCCCACATCCATCAGTCCTCAGTTTTTGTCAGCATTCAAGAGTCTCTCATGGTTTGCCTCTCTCCCTTTCCCCCACCATTTCTCCCTTCTTCTCCCCCTTGTTCCTCCGTTAAGTTCCTCCTAATCCTCCTATACGTGCAAACATATGGTATTTGTCCTTCTCTGCCTAACTTATTTCACTCAGCATAACACCCTCAAGGTCCATCCATGTTGCTACACATGGCCAGATTTCATTCTTTCTCATATCATATGTTTGCACATATAGGAGGATTGGGAGGAACTTAATGGAGGACCATGGGGGAGAAGAAGGGGAGAAATGGTGGGGGAAAGGGAGAG